>NC_069501.1:965092919-965128353 GCF_027579735.1 Bombina bombina | reverse complement strand
AAAAAACAAATATAAAAGTTGTCTCTTTAAAAGAGGCCACGCCTGAAGAGCCCTGAAAATAGCACGACATTCTAAAATATTGATTGGTAACCTCGCCTCCTGAGGCTTCCAAACCCCTAGTGCTGTCAGAGACTCTCAGACAGCTTCCCCACCTGAAAAACTTGCATCTGTTGAGAATACATTTCAGGTAGGACAAACAAATGAGGCCCCCTGAACAATAACAAAATTTATTCTTACCTGATAAATTTCTTTCTTTTTCGATGTACCGAGTCCACGGATTCATCCTTACTTGTGGGATATTATCCTTCCTAACAGGAAGTGGCAAAGAGAGCACCACAGCAGAGCTGTCTATATAGCTCCCCCCTTAACTCTACCCCCCAGTCATTTGACCTAAGGCCAAGGAAGAAAAAGGAGAAACTATAAGGTGCAGAGGTGACTGAAGTTTTTAATAAAAAATACCATCTGTCTTGAATAGACAGGGCGGGCCGTGGACTCGGTACATCGCAAAAGAAAGAAATTTATCAGGTAAGCATAAATTTTGCTTTCTTTTGCATGATGTACCGAGTCCACGGATTCATCCTTACTTGTGGGATACCAATACCAAAGCTTTAGGACACGGATGAAGGGAGGGACAAGACAGGAACCTAAACGGAAGGCACCATTGCTTGCAAAACCTTTCTCCCAAAAATAGCCTCCGAAGAAGCAAAAGTATCAAATTTGTAAAATTTTGAAACGGTATGGAGCGAAGACCAAGTCGCAGCCTTACAAATCTGTTCAACAGAAGCATCATTTTTTAAAAGCCCATGTGGAAGCTACCGCTCTAGTAGAATGAGCTGTAATCCTTTCAGGAGGCTGCTGTCCAGCAGTCTCATAAGCCAAATGGATGATGCTTTTCAGCCAAAAGGAAAGAGAAGACGCCGTAGCCTTTTGACCCCTACGCTTTCCAGAATAGACAACAAACAAAGAAGATGTTTGATGAAAATCTTTGGTTGCCTGTAAATAAAATTTCAAAGCACGAACCACGTCCAAGTTGTGCAACAGACGTTCCTTCTTACAAGAAGGATTAGGACACAGCGAAGGAACAACAATTTCCTGATTGGTATTCCCGTTAGTAACAACCTTAGGTCGGAACCCAGGCTTGGTACGCAAAATCACCTTAGCAGCATGGAACACAAGATAAGGTGAGTCGCATTGTAATGCAGATAGATCAGAAACTCTTCGAGCTGAAGAGATAGCAACTAGGAACAAAACTTTCCAAGATAAAAGCTTAATATCTATGGAATGCATGGGTTCAAACGGAACCCCTTGAAGAACTCTAAGAACTAAATTTAGACTCCATGGCGGAGCAACAGGCTTAAACACAGGCTTAATTCTAGCTAAAGCCTGACAAAAAGCCAGAACATCTGCCAGATGCATGTGCAATAAAATAGACAGAGCAGATATCTGTCCTTTTAGGGAACTAGCTGACAATCCTTTCTCCAATCCCTCTTGGAGAAAAGACAAAATCCTAGGAATGCTGATTTTACTCCAGGAGAAACCTTTGGATTCGCACCAAAAAAGATATTTACGCCATATCTTATGATAAATTTTCCTGGTAACAGGCTTTCAAGCCTGAATCAAGGTATTTATGACTGACTCAGATAACCCCGCTTTGATAGAATCAAGCGTTCAATCTCCAAGCAGTCAGTTGCAGAGAAATTAGACTTGGATGATTGAATGGACCTTGAATCAGAAGGTCCTGTACCAGTGGCAGAGACCATGGTGGAAGAGATGACATGTCCACCAGGTCTGCATACCAAGTCCTGCGTGGCCACACAGGCGCTATCAAAATCACTGATGCTCTCTCCTGTTTGATTCTGGCAATCAGACGTGGAAGGAGAGGGAAAGGTGGAAACACATAAGCCAGGTTGAACGAACAGGGTACTGCTAGAGCATCTATCAGTACAGCCTGAGGATCCCTTGACCTGGAGCCGTAACGAGGAAGTTTGGCGTTCTGACAAGATGACATCAGATCCAATTCTGGTGTGCCCCATAGTCGAACCAGTTGAGCAAACACCTCCGGATGGAGTTCCCACTCCCCCGGATGAAAAGTCTGCCTCCCAGTTCTCTACACCTGGGATATAGATCGCTGACATATGGCAAGAGTGAGCCTCTGCCCATCGGATTATCCTTGAGACCTCTATCATCGCTAAGGAACTCCTTGTTCCGCCCCGATGATTGATATAAACCACAGTAGTGATGTTGTCCGACTGAAACCTGATGAATCTGGCCGAAGCCAGCTGAGGCCATGCCTGGAGAGCATTGAATATCGCTCTTAATTCCAGAATATTGATCGGTAGGAGTGCCTCCTCCCGAGTCCACAAACCCTGAGCTTTCAGGGAATTCCAGACTGCACCCCAGCCAAGAAGGCTGGCGTCTGTCGTCACTATAACCCATTCTGGCCTGCGGAAACACATTCCCTGGGACAGATGATCCTGTGACAACCACCAAAGAAGAGAGTCTCTGGTCTCTTGATCCAGATTTATCTGAGGAGATAAATCCACATAATCCCCATTCCACTGATTGAGCATGCATAGTTGCAGTGGTCTGAGATGCAAGCGAGCAAACGGAACTATGTCCATTGCCGCTACCATTAGACCGATTACCTCCATACACTGAGCCACTGACGGCCGAGGAATGGAGTGAAGAGCTAGGCAGGTGGACAAAATCTTTGATTTCCTGACTTCCGTCAGAAATATTTTCATGTCCACTGAGTCTATCAGAGTCCCTAGAAATGAAACTCTTGTGAGGGGGGAAAGAGAACTCTTTTTACGTTCACCTTCCACCCGTGAGATCTTAGAAAGGCCAACACTAAGTCCGTGTGAGACTTGGCTAGTTGGAAGGTCGACGCTTGAATTAGAATGTCGTCTAGATAAGGCGCCACTGATATGTCCCGTGGCCTTAGAACTGCCAGAAGGGACCCTAGCACCTTCGTGAAGATTTGTGGCGCCGAGGCCAACCCGAAAGGAAGAGCCACAAACTGATAATGCTTGTCCAGAAAGGTGAACCTGAGGAACTGGTGATGATCTTTGTGGATAGGAATGTGTAGATACGCATCCTTTAAGTCCACACTGGTCATATATTTACCCTCCTGGATCAAATGGTAAGATAGTCCGAATGGTCTCCATCTTGAAAAATGGGACTCTTAGGAATTGGTTTAGGATCTTGAGATCCAGAATTGGTCTGAAGGTTCCCTCCTTTTAGGGAACTATAAACAGATTGGAGTAGAACCCCTGCCCCTGTTCTGCTTTTAGAACTGGGCAGATCACTCCCATGGTAAAAAGGTCTTCTACACAGCGTAAGAACACCTCTTTTTGTTGGGTTTACAGACAATTGAGAAAGATGAAACTTCCCCCTTGGAGGGGAATCCTTGAAATCTAGAAGGTATCCCTGGATTACAATTTCTACTGCCCAGGAATCCTGAACATCTCTTTCCCAGGCCTGAGCAAAGAGAGAGAGTCTGCCCCCTACTAGATCTGGTCCCGGATGCAGCAGCAGGCTTTTTGGCCTGTTTACCCTTGTTCCAAGCCTGATTAGGTCTCCAGGTTGGCTTGGATTGAGCAAAGTTCCCCTCTTGCTTTGCAGCAGAGGAAGAGGAAGTGGGACCACTCTTGAAGTTTCGAAAGGAACGAAAATAATTCTGTTTGGTCCTTGCCTTGTTTGACTTATCCTGAGGGAGGGTATGACCCTTCCCTCCAGTGATGTCTGAAATGATCTCTTTCAGTGCAGGCCCGAATAGGGTCTTACCTTTGAAAGGGATGGACAAAAGCTTAGATTTAGATGACACATCAGTTGACCAGGACTTAAGCCATAACGCTCTACGCGCTAAAATGGCAAAACCTGAATTCTTTGCCGCTAACTTAGCAAGATGAAAAGTGGCGTCTATAATAAAAGAATTAGCCAACTTAAGAGCCTTAATTCTGTCCAAAATATCATCTAGTGGGGTCTCCATCTGAAGAGCCTCTTCCAGAGCCTCAAACCAAAAAGCAGCCGCAGTGGTTACAGGAACAATGCATGCTATAGGTTGAAGAAGAAAACCTTGATGAACAAAAATTTTTCTTTAGGAGACACTCTAATTTTTTATCCATAGGATCAATGAAAGCACAATTGTCTTCAATAGGTATAGTTGTACGCTTAGCCAGAGTAGAAATAGCTCCCTCCACCTTAGGGACCGTCTGCCATGAGTCCTTTATGGTGTCAGAAATGGGGAACATTTTCTTAAAAACAGGAGGGGGAGCGAACGGAATACCTGGTCTATCCCACTCCTTAGAAACAATGTCCGAAATCCTCTTAGGGACCGGAAAAACATCAGTGTAAACAGGAACCTCTAAATATTTGTCCATTTTACACAATTTCTCTGGAACTACAATAGGGTCACAATCATCCAGAGTAGCTAAATCCTCCCTGAGCAATAAACGGAGGTGATCTAGCTTAAATTGAAATACCGTCATATCTGAATCTGTCTGAGGGAACATCTTTCCTTAATCAGAAATCTCTCCCTCAGACAGCAAATCCCTCATCCCTACCTCAGAACATTGAGAGGGAATATCGGATACGGCTACTAAAGCGTCAGAAGGCTCAGTATTTGTTCTTAACCCAGAGCTACTGTGCTTCCCTTGCAACCCAGGCAGTTTAGATAAAACCTCTGTGAGGGTAGTATTCATAACTGAAGCCATATCTTGCAAGGTGAAAGAATTAGACGCACTAGAAGTACTTTGCGTCGCTTGTGCGGGCGTTACCGGTTGTGACACTTGGGGAGAACTAGATGGCAAAACCTGACTTCCTTCTGTCTGAGAATCATCTATTGCCAAACTTTTATAAGTCAAAATATGCTGTTTGCAATTTATAGACATATCAGTACAAGTGGGACACATTCTAAGAGGGGGTTCCACAATGGCTTCTAAACAGTTTCCTCAGTGTCAGACATGTTTAACAGTCTAGTAATGAAGCAAGCAAGCTTGAAAAACACTTTATTTAATGAAAAAAACAATTTACAAAAACGGTACTGTGCCTTTAAGAAGAAAAAAAAAAGGCATACACAAACTGCAAAAAAGGTTAAAATTGCTTCAAATTTTCCGAAATTTTAACAGTGTACCCACTAAGCTTTAGAAGGATTGCACCACAAGTAAATAAGCAATAACCACCAAAATGACAAAACCGGATTGAAATTTGTCTAAAACAGGTTAAAAACCTGCTCTTAGGAACGATAATATGGGGTTAAAGCTTCGAATAGGCCCTCAGAAGACTACCAGGACCTCAGGAGAAGTTGCTTGCTGCTTGTCTGAATAACTAAATGCGCAACTGAGGCGCGAAAATATGCCCCGCCCACCTCACTCGATGCTGCTGGGGCCTACACAAATCTAACAAACCCTGTTTGAAAACCATGTGGGTTATAACAACCCCAAAATAAGCCAAATGACCCCTCAAGCAAACGTCCTATAAACATAAAAAAACTTTACTCCCAGAACACACAAACGTTTGTCCCAATTTCACATAAGCAAACTGAGTGCCCAAAAAACTTAGCCCTTTATGCAAGCTAGTAAAGCCTCTTTCATACTAGGATTACTGCTTCCCCTTCCCCTAATGGGGATACTGTCAGCCTTTCTGAGTTAACACAGTCTCTGCAGAAAATATGACTGAACATACCTCATTGCTGTATAGCAAAAAACCGTTCCTCACACCGATGTTTTCCTGTACTCCTCAGCTTCTGTGGGAACAGCAGTGGACCTTAGTTACAAATGCTAAGATCATAATACTCCAGGCAGAAATTTTCATCTATGTCCTGCCTGAGAGTAAATAGTACAACACCGGTAGCATTTAAAAATAACAAACACTTGATTGTAGATAAAATAAAACTAACAGCTTAACACCTCTTTCACTTTACCCTTCCTGCTTAGAGCCGGCAAAGAGAATGACTGGGGGGTGGAGTTAAGGGGGGAGCTATATAGACAGCTCTGCTGTGGTGCTCTCTTTGCCACTTCCTGTTAGGAAGGATAATATCCCACAAGTAAGGATGAATCCGTGGACTCGGAACATCATGCAAAAGAAAAGGTGATAGTCCATTCACCAAATCAGAGAGAGAAAAAAGTGTTGGGATTTAAGTATACCATTTGTGATAACTGAAAATAATCCCTGCACCTATGGTGCAACATGCAAAGCTATAGATGCCCCAAACGAAAACGAGCAAAGAGGATTGTACCTGATGCTGCAGTCATGAGACCAAAAACCTCCATGCACATAACCACTGAAGGAAAAAATAGAGACTGAAGGTTTAGGCAAACTAAAATTAACTTCATTAGTCTCTAGTCTATCAGAGAAAGAACCATAGAAACTAAAATGTATCTGGAAACCAAAAGGTGACTCTTGTCTAAGGAATCAAGAAACACTATTGTAAATTGATCCTCCAACCACACTAGTTGTATCAAGTAAGATTCTGATAAATGAAAAAATTAAAGATAGTACCAAATATCATCTAAATAAGGAAACACCGCAATACCCTGCTCTCTGAATACATATAGAAGGGCACAGAGATTTTTTGAAATTGGTAATGCTTATCTAGAAAAGTGAATCTCAGAAAACAATAGTAGTCTGAATCAATTGAAAATAAGCGTCCTGTAAGTCTATTGTGGACATCAAAGTAATCTTGCTGAACAGAAAAGCAGAATAGTCCCTATAGTCACCATCTTGAAAGTTGGGACTCTTACAAAACGATATAAAAAAAAATAGATCCAGAATAAGTCTAAACTAATTTTTTCTTTAGGACAATGAATAGATTTAAATAGAAACCCAAAAACCGTACCTGCAGAGGAACTGGAATCATCACCCCTCAAAATTCTCTAAATCTGAAACACATTTCAGAAAAACCTGAGCTTTCATAGGGTTTATTAAAACATGGAAAGGAATCTTCCCATGGGAGGTTTTATTCTGAAACCTATTCAATACCCCTGAGAAAACAATATTCTGAATCCACTGATTTAAACAGAAACTGTCCAAAATGTGTTGAAATAAATTCAATCTGACCACCCACCAGTAACCAACTAGTTAAAAGGCCGCACCTTCATGCAGTTTTAGGGGCTGAAATTAGTTTAATTATAAGGCTTGGAATTATTCAAACTCAGATTTTTTTTTATAAAAAACATAATTTATGCTTACCTGATAAATTTATTTCTCTTGTGGTGTATCCAGTCCACGGATCATCCATTACTTGTGGGATATTCTCCTCCCCAACAGGGAGCTGCAAGAGGATCACCCACAGCAGAGCTGTCTATATAGCTCCTCCCCAAACTGCCACTCCCCAGTCATTCGACCGAAGACAAGCAAGAGAAAGGAGAAACTATAGGGTGCAGTGGTGACTGTAGTTTAAAAATAAAAAACACCTGCCTTGAAATGACAGGGCGGGCCGTGGACTGGATACACCACAAGAGAAATAAATTTATCAGGTAAGCATAAATTATGATTTCTCTTGTAAGGTGTATCCAGTCCACGGATCATACATTACTTGTGGGATACCAATACCAAAGCTATAGGACACGGATGAAGGGAGGGACAAGGCAGGCGCTTAAAACGGAAGGCACCACTGCCTGTAAGACCTTTCTCCCAAAAATAGCCTCCGAAGAAGCAAAAGTATCAAATTTGTAGAACTTAGAAAAAGTATGAAGCGAAGACCAAGTCGCCGCCTTACAAATCTGTTCAGTAGAAGCCTCAATCTTAAAAGCCCATGTGGAAGCTACCGCTCTAGTAGAATGAGCCATAATTCTTTCAGGAGGCTGCTGGCCAGCAGTCTCATAAGCTAAGCGGATTATACTTCTTAGCCAAAGAGAGAGAGAAGTTGCCGAAGCCTTTTGGCCTCTCCTCTGTCCAGAGCAGACAACAAACAATGCAGATGTTTGACGAAAATCTTTAGTAGCTTGTAAATAAAACTTTAAAGCACGAACCACGTCAAGATTGTATAATAGACGTTCCATCTTCGAAGAAGGATTAGGACACAGTGACGGAACAACAATCTCCTGATTGATATTCTTATTAGATACCACATTAGGTAGAAAACCAGGTTTGGTACGTAACACTACCTAATCTGCATGGAAAATGAGATAAGGGGAATCACATTGTAAAGCAGATAACTCCGAAACTCTTCGAGCTGAGGAGATAGCTACTAAAAACAGTACTTTTCAAGATAAGAGCTTAATATCTATGGAATGCAAAGGTTCAAATGGAACCCCTTGAAGAACTTTAAGAATAAAATTTAAACTCCATGGTGGAGCAACAGGTTTAAACACAGGCTTGATTCTAACTAGAGCCTGACAAAACGCCTGAACATCTGGAACCTCAGCCAGACGTTTGTGCAAAAGGATAGACAGAGCAGAAATCTGTCCCTTTAAGGAACTAGCTGATAAGCCCTTCTCCAATCCTTCTTGGAGAAAGGATAATATCCTAGGAATCCTGACTTTACTCCATGAGTAACCCTTGGATTCACACCAATGAAGATATTTACACCATATCTTATGATAGATTTTCCCGGTGACAGGCTTTCGCGCCTGTATTAAGGTATCAATGACCGACTCTGAGAAACCACGCTTTGACAAAATCAAGCGTTCAATCTCCAAGCAGTCAGACGCAGAGAAATCAGATTTGGATGGTTGAAAGGACCCTGAAGTAGAAGGTCCTTTCTCAGCGGCAGAGTCCATGGTCGAAAGGATTACATGTCCACCAGATATGCATACCAAGTCCTGCGTGGCCACGCAGGTGCTATCAAAATCACTGAAGCTCTCTTCTGCTTGATCTTGGCAATCAGACGAGGGAGCAGAGGAATTGGTGGAAACACATAAGCCAGGTTGAAGGAACAAGGTGCTGCTAGAGCATCTATCAGTGCTGCCTTGGGATCCCTGGACCTGGATCCGTAACAAGGAAGCTTGGCGTTCTGACGACGCCATGAGATCCAGTTCTAGTTTGCCCCAAAGTTGAATCAACTGTGCCAACACCTCCGGATGGAGCTCCCACTCCCCCGGATGAAAGGTTTGTTGACTTAGAAAATCCGCCTCCCAGTTCTCTACTCCTGGGATATGGATAGCTGAGAGATGGCAAGAGTGAATCTCTGCCCATAGAATTATCTTTGAAACCTCCAACGTTGCTAGGGAACTCCTTGTTCCCCCTTGATGGTTGATGTAAGCTACAGTCGTGATGTTGTCCGACTGAAATCTGATGAACCTGACGCAGCTAGCTGAGGACAAGCCTGAAGAGCATTGAATATCGCTCTTAGTTCCAGAATGTTTATTGGCAGGAGTGCCTCCTCCTGAGTCCACGATCCCTGAGCCTTCAGGGAGTTCCAGACTGCACCCCAGCCCAGAAGGCTGGAATCTGTTGTAACTATTGTCCAATCTGGCATGCGGAAGGTCATACCTTTGGACAGATGGACCCGAGAAAGCCACCAGAGAAGAGAATCCCTGGTCTCTTGATCCAGATTTAGTATAGGGGACAAATCTGTGTAATCCCCATTCCACTGACCGAGCATGCAGAGTTGCAGCGGTCTGAGATGTAGGCGGGCAAATGGCACTATGTCCATTGCCGCTACCATTAAGCCGATTACTTCCATACACTGAGCCACTGAAAGGCGAGAAGTAGAATAAAGAACACGGCAGGAATTTAGAAGTTTTGACAACCTGTCCTCTGTCAGGTAAATCTTCATTTCTACAGAATCTATCAGAGTTCCCATGAAGGAAACTCTTGTGAGAGGGGACAGAGAACTCTTTTCTTCGTTCACTTTCCACCCATGAGACCTCAGAAATGCCAGAACAATGTCCGTATGTGACTTGGCAATTTGAAAATTTGATGCCTGTATCAGAATGTCGTCTAGGTAAGGGGCTACTGCTATACCCCGCGGCCTTAGGACCGCCAGAAGTGACCCCAGAACCTTTGTAAAGATTCTTGGTGCCGTAGCTAACCCGAAGGGAAGAGCTACAAACTGGTAATGCCTGTCTAGGAAGGCAAACCTGAGAAACCGATGATGATCTCTGTATCGGAATGTGGAGATAAGCATCCTTTAAGTCCACGGTAGTCATATATTGACCCTCCTGGATCATAGGTAGGATGGTTCGAATAGTCTCCATTTTGAAGGATGGGACCCTGAGAAATTTGTTTAGGCTCTTGAGATCTAAGATTGGTCTTAAGGTTCCCTCTTTCTTGGGAACCACAAACAGATTTGAATAGAATCCTTGCCCCTGTTCCTCCCTTGGAACTGGGTGGATCACTCCCATAACTAGGAGGTCTTGAACAAAATGTAAGAATGCCTCTCTCTTTATCTGGTTTGCAGATAATTGTGAGAGGTGAAATCTTCCTTTTGGGGAAGAAGCTTTGAAGTCCAGAAGATACCGCTGGGACACAATTTCCAACACCCAGGGATCCTGGACATCTCTTGCCCAAGCCTGGGCGAAGAGAGAAAGTCTGCCCCCTACTAGATCCGTTACCAGATCGGGGGCTAATCCTTCATGCTGTCTTAGAGGCAGCAGCAGGCTTTTTGGCCTGCCTTCCTTTGTTCCAAGCCTGGTTAGGTCTCCAGACCGGCTTGGACTGGGCAAAATTTCCCTCTTGTTTAGTATTAGAGGAAGTTGATGCTGCGCCAGTCTTGAAGTTTCGAAAGGCACAAAAATTAGTCTGTTTGGTCCTTAATTTGTTGGACCTATCCTGAGGAAGGGCGTGACCTTTTCCTCCAGTAATATCAGAAATTATCTCCTTCAGTCCGGGCCCGAATAGGGTCTGTACCTTGAAGGGAATATTGAGAAGCTTAGACTTTGAAGTAACGTCAGCTGACCAGGATTTAACACCCTACGCACTTGAATAGCAAAACCTGAGTACTTAGCCGTTAGTTTGGTTAAATGAACAACAGCGTCAGAAACAAATGAATTGGCTAGCTAAAGAGCTTTAAGCTTGTCAAGTATAGCATCCAATGGGGTTTCTACCTGTAGAAAGGTGAAGATAGAAGGATAACTCCTCAAAAATGCAGTCAAAATATTTTAATAGATACAGGTTCAGACTTAGTCTGAACCTGTATCTATTAAAATATTTTGACTGCATTTTTGAGGAGTTATCCTTCTATCTTCACCTTTGTACCATTACGTTGGAGTGTGGCAGTCACTTCATAAGGATTACCCTCACCTCTTTGAGGATTTTTGCTGTATGCTGGACTCTATTTCAAAAAGTTTCTACCTGTAGAGCCTCTTCCAGAGACTCAAACCAGAAGGCTGCAGCAGCAGTGACAGGGGCAATGCATGCAAGAGGCTGGAGAATAAAACCCTGTTGAATAAACATTTTCTTAAGGTAACCCTCTAACTTTTTATCCATTGGATCTAGGAAAGCACAACTGTCCTCGACTGGGATAGTTGTACGCTTCGCTAGGGTAGAGACTGCTCCCTCCACCTTAGGGACCGTTTGCCATAAGTCCCGTGTAGCGGCATCTATGGGAAACATCGCTTAAAAACAGGAGGGGGAGAGAACGGTACACCTGTTCTATCCTATTCCTTAGTAATAATTTCTGAAAACCTCTTAGGTATTGGAAAAAACATAATTTATGCTTACCTGATAAATTTATTTCTCTTGTAGTGTGTTCAGTCCATGGGTCATCCATTACTTATGGGATATATTCTCCTTCCCAACAGGAAGTTGCAAGAGGATCACCCAAGCAGAGCTGCTATATAGCTCCTCCCCTCACATGTCATATCCAGTCATTCGACCGAAACAAGACGAGAAAGGAAAAACTATAAGGTGCAGTGGTGACTGGAGTTAAAATTTTAAAATTTAGAACCTGCCTGAAAAAGACAGAGCAGGCCGTGGACTGAACACACTACAAGAGAAATAAATTTATCAGGTAAGCATAAATTATGTTTTCTCTTGTTAAGTGTGTTCAGTCCACGGGTCATCCATTACTTATGGGAGACCAATACCAAAGCTAAGTACACGGATGATGGGAGGGACAAGGCAGGAACATTAAACAGAAGGAACCACTGCCTGTAGAACCTTTCTCCCAAAACCAGCCTCCGAAGAAACGAAAGTGTCAAATTTGTAAAATTTGGAAAAAGTATGAAGTGAAGACCAAGTTGCAGCCTTGCAAATCTGTTCAACAGAGGCCGCATTCTTAAAGGCCCAGGTGGAAGCCACAGCTCTAGTGGAATGAGCTGTAATTCTTTCAGGAGGCTGCTGTCCAGCAGTCTCATAGGCTAAACGTATTATGCTACGAAGCCAAAAAGAGAGAGAGGTAGCCGAAGCCTTTTGACCTCTCCTCTGTCCAGAGTAAACGACAAACAGAGAAGAAGTTTGTCTAAAATCTTTAGTTGCCAGTAAGTAGAACTTCAGAGCACGGACCACGTCTAGATTATGCAAAATACGTTCCTTCTTTGAAGAAGAATTAGGACATAATGATGGAACAACAATCTCTTGATTGATATTCCTGTTAGAAACAACCTTAGGTAAAAACCCAGGTTTAGTACGCAGAACTACCTTATCTGAATGAAAGATCAGATAAGGAGAATCACAATGTAAGGCAGATAACTCAGAGACTCTTCGAGCCGAGGAAATAGCCATCAAAAACAAAACTTTCCAAGATAAAAGCTTAATATCAATGGAATGAAGGGGTTCAAACGGAACACCCTGAAGAACTTTAAGAACCAAGTTTAAGCTCCACGGAGGAGCAACAGCTTTAAACACAGGCTTAATTCTAGCCAAAGCCTGACAAAAGGCCTGGACGTCTGGATGCTCTGCCAGACGTTTGTGTAAAAGAATAGACAGAGCTGAGATCTGTCCCTTTAGCGAACTAGCGGATAAACCCTTTTCTAAACCCTCTTGTAGAAAAGCTAATATCCTAGGAATCCTAACCTTACTCCATGAGTAACTCTTGGATTCGCACCAATATAAATATTTACGCCATATCTTATGGTAAATTTTTCTTGTCACAGGTTTCCGAGCCTGTATTAATGTATCAATAACCGAATCCGAAAACCCACGCTTTGACAGAATCAAGCGTTCAATTTCCAGGCAGTCAGCCTCAGAGAAATTAGGTTTGGATGGTTGAAAGGACCCTGAATTAGAAGGTCCTGCCTCAGAGGAAGAGACCATGGTGGACAGGACGACATGTCCACTAGGTCTGCATACCAGGTCCTGGGTGGCCACGCAGGCGCTATCAGAATTACCGATGCCCTCTCCTGTTTGATCCTGGCAATCAGCCGAGGTAGCAACGGAAATGGTGGAAACACATAAGCTATGTTGAAAACCCAAGGGGCTGCTAATGCATCTACCAACACCGCTCCCGGGTCCCTGGATCCGTAACAAGGAAGCTTCGCGTTCTGGCGAGATGCCATGAGATCCAGATCCGGTTTGCCCCAACGACGAATCAGTTGAGCAAATGCCTCCGGGTGAAGTTCCCACTCTCCCGGATGAAAAGTCTGGCGACTTAGGAAATCCGCCTCCAAGTTCTCTACGCCTGGGATGTGAATCGCTGACAGGTGGCAAGAATGAGACTCTGCCCAGCGAATTATCTTCGAGACTTCCAACATCGCTAGGGAACTCCTGGTTCCCCCTTGATGATTGATGTAAGCCACAGTCGTGATATTGTCCGATTGAATTCTGATGAACCTCAGCTTCGCTAACTGAGGCCAAGCCAGAAGAGCATTGAATATTGCTCTTAATTCTAGAATGTTTATTGGGAGGAGTTTCTCCTCCTGAGTCCACGATCCTTGAGCTTTCAGGGAATTCCAGACTGCTCCCCAGCCTAGAAGGCTGGTATCCGTTGTTACAATCGTCCAATCTGGCCTGCGAAAGGTCATTCCTTTGGACAGATGAACCGGTGACAACCACCAGAGAAGCGAATCTCTGGTCTCCTGGTCCAGATTTAGCAAAGGGGACAGATCTGAGTAATCCCCGTTCCATTGACTGAGCATGCATAGTTGCAGCGGTCTGAGATGCAGGCACGCAAATGGCACTATGTCCATTGCCGCTACCATTAATCCGATTACCTCCATGCACTGAGCTACCGATGGGCTTGGAATGGAATGAAGGACACGGCAAGCATTGAGAATCTTTGATAACCTGGACTCAGTCAGGTAAATCTTCATCTCTACAGAATTTATAAGAGTCCCTAGAAAAGGAACCTGTGTGAGTGGTAACAGAGAACTCTTTTCCACGTTCACTTTCCACCCAGCGACCTCAGAAATGCTAGAACTATCTCTGTATGAGACTATACATTCTGAAAACTTGACGCTTGTATCAGAATGTCGTCTAGGTACAGAGCCACCGCTATGCCTCGTGGTCTTAGTACCGCCAGAAGTGAGCCCAGAACCTTCGTAAAAATTCTCGGGGCCGTGGCTAACCCGAAGGGAAGAGCCACAAACTGGTAATGCCTGTCTAGAAAGGCAAACCTCAGGTACCGATAATGATCTTTGTGAATCGGTATATGAAGGTAAGCATCCTTTAAGTCCACCGTGGTCATATATTGACCCTCTTGGATCATGGGTAGGATGGTTCGAATGGTTTCCATCTTGAACGATGGTACCCTTAGGAATTTGTTTAAGATCTTTAAGTCCATGATTGGTCTGAAGGTTCCCTCTTTTTTGGGAACCACAAATAGATTTGAGTAAAATCCTTGTCCCTGTTCCGATCGCGGAACTGAGTGGATCACCCCCATGATTAAGAGGTCTTGTACACATTGTAGAAATGCCTCTCTCTTTACTAGGTTTGTCGATAACCTCGAAAGATGGAACCTCCCTTGTGGAGGAGAGGATTTGAAATCCAGAAGGTATCCCTGAGATATAATCTTTAACGTCCAGGGATCCTGCACATCTCTTGCCCAAGCCTGAGCAAAGAGAGAAAGTCTGCCCCCCACTAAATCCGTCTCTGGATAGGGGGCCCTGACTTCATGCTGTCTTAGGGGCGGGAGTAGGCTTTCTGGCCTGCTTGCCCTTGTTCCATGACTGGTTGCCTTTCCAACCTTGTCTGTAACGAGCAGTAGTTCCTTCCTGTTTTGGAGCGGAGGAAGTCGATGCTGCTCCTGCCTTGAAGTTACGAAAGGCACGAAAATTAGACTGTTTGGCCTTTGGTTTGACCCTGTCCTGAGGAAGGGCGTGGCCCTTACCTCCCGTAATGTCAGCAATAATTTCCTTCAAGCCGGGCCCGAACAAGGTCTGCCCTTTGAAATTAATGTTAAGTAGTTTAGACTTGGAAGTTACATCCGCTGACCAGGATTTAAGCCAGAGCGCTCTGCGCGCCTGTATGGTGAATCCGGAATTTTTAGCCGTAAGTTTGGTTAGATGTACTACGGCATCTGAAACAAACGCATTAGCTTGCTTAAGGGTTCTAACTTTGCTCAAAGCCTCATCCAACGGCTCTGTGCGAATCGCCTCTTCCAGAGACTCAAACCAGAATGCCGCTGCAGCCGTGACAGGCGCAATGCATGCAAGAGGCTGCAATATAAAACCCTGTTGAACAAACATTTTCTTAAGATAACCCTCTAATTTTTATCCATTGGATCTGAGAAAGCACAGCTATCCTCCACCGGGATAGTGGTACGCTTGGCTAACGTAGAAACTGCTCCCTCCACCTTAGGGACCGTCTGCCATAAGTCTCGTGTGGTGGCGTCTATAGGGAACATTTTTCTAAATATCGGGGGAGGGGAAAAAGGCACACCGGGTCTATCCCACTCCTTACTAATAATTTCTGTAAGTCTTTTTGGTATAGGAAAGACGTCAGTACACACCGGTACCGCATAGTATCTATCCAACCTACACAATTTCTCTGGAATTGCCACCGTGTCGCAATCATTCAGAGCCGCTAATACCTCCCCTAGTAACACACGGAGGTTCTCAAGCTTAAATTTAAAATTTGAAATTTCTGAATCCGGTCTCCCCCAATCAGAACCGTCACCGACAGAATGAAGCTCACCGTCCTCATGTTCTGCAAGCTGTGACGCAGTATCAGACATGGCTCTCGTGTCATCAGCGCGCTCTGTCCTTAACCCAGAGCTATCGCGTTTGCCCCTTAATTCGGGCATATTATATAATACTTCTTTCATAACATTAGCCATATCATGTAAAGTGATTTGTAAGGGCCTAGATGTACTAGGTGTCTCAATCCTACGCATCTCCCGAGCGGGAGACGCAGGCACTGACACGTGAGGAGAGTTAGGCGGCATAACTTCCCCTTCGCTGTCTGGTGATAGCTTCTTTATCGGTACAGATTGACTTTTATTCAAAGCAATATCAATACAATTGGTACACATCGTTCTATTGGGCTCCACACTGGCTTTTGAACATGATGAACAAACAGCTTCCTCTGAATCAGACATGTTTAAAACAGACTTAGCAATGAAACTAACAAGCTTGGAAATCACTTTCAATAAGTTTTACAAGCAATATAAAAAACGCTGCAGCGCTTCAAAAATACAGATATAATTAAACAATTCTTAACAAGAAGTGTACTATTAGCAGAGGATTGCACCCATTAGCAAAAGGATGATTAACCCCTCGATACCCAAAACGGATAAAACAGATATCAATTAAGATTTAACGCTTTTAATCACAGTCAGCACACTGTCACAGATCTGCTGCGACTGATTACCTCCCTCACAAATTAAATTTGCAGACCCCTGAGCTCTCTAGAGACGTCCTGGATCAAGGAGGAAGAATCAGAAAGACTGTGCAATAATTTTAACTGCGCAACAAGGCGCTAAAACAAGGGCCCTCCCACTCCAATCACAACAGTGGGAGCCCTGATATAACAGTTTCCATGCAGAAAAATATGTTAGCCATGTGGAGAAAAACAGAATTTATGTTTACCTGATAAATTTCTTTCTCCAACGGTGTGTCCGGTCCACGGCGTCATCCTTACTTGTGGGATATTCTCTTCCCCAACAGGAAATGGCAAAGAGCCCAGCAAAGCTGGTCACATGATCCCTCCTAGGCTCCGCCTACCCCAGTCATTCGACCGACGTTAAGGAGGAATATTTGCATAGGAGAAACCATATGGTACCGTGGTGACTGTAGTTAAAGAAAATAAAATATCAGACCTGATTAAAAAAAACCAGGGCGGGCCGTGGACCGGACACACCGTTGGAGAAAGAAATTTATCAGGTAAACATAAATTCTGTTTTCTCCAACATAGGTGTGTCCGGTCCACGGCGTCATCCTTACTTGTGGGAACCAATACCAAAGCTTTAGGACACGGATGAAGGGAGGGAGCAAATCAGGTCACCTAAATGGAAGGCACCACGGCTTGCAAAACCTTTCTCCCAAAAATAGCCTCAGAAGAAGCAAAAGTATCAAACTTGTAAAATTTGGTAAAAGTGTGCAGTGAAGACCAAGTCGCTGCCCTACATATCTGATCAACAGAAGCCTCGTTCTTGAAGGCCCATGTGGAAGCCACAGCCCTAGTGGAATGAGCTGTGATTCTTTCGGGAGGCTGCCGTCCGGCAGTCTCGTAAGCCAATCTGATGATGCTTTTAATCCAAAAAGAGAGAGAGGTAGAAGTTGCTTTTTGACCTCTCCTTTTACCTGAATAAACAACAAACAAGGAAGATGTTTGTCTAAAATCCTTTGTAGCATCTAAATAGAATTTTAGAGCGCGAACAACATCCAAATTGTGCAACAAACGTTCCTTCTTTGAAACTGGTTTTGGACACAGAGAAGGTACGATAATCTCCTGGTTAATGTTTTTGTTAGAAACAACTTTTGGAAGAAAACCAGGTTTAGTACGTAAAACCACCTTATCTGCATGGAACACCAGATAAGGAGGAGAACACTGCAGAGCAGATAATTCTGAGACTCTTCTAGCAGAAGAGATCGCAACTAAAAACAAAACTTTCCAAGATAATAACTTAATATCAACGGAATGTAAGGGTTCAAACGGAACCCCCTGAAGAACTGAAAGAACTAAATTGAGACTCCAAGGAGGAGTCAAAGGTTTGTAAACAGGCTTGATTCTAACCAGAGCCTGAACAAAGGCTTGAACATCTGGCACAGCTGCCAGCTTTTTGTGAAGTAATACCGACAAGGCAGAAATCTGTCCCTTCAGGGAACTTGCAGATAATCCTCTTTCCAATCCTTCTTGAAGGAAGGATAGAATCCTAGGAATCTTAACCTTGTCCCAAGGGAATCCTTTAGATTCACACCAACAGATATATTTTTTCCAAATTTTGTGGTAAATCTTTCTAGTCACAGGCTTTCTGGCCTGAACAAGAGTATCGATCACAGAATCTGAGAATCCTCGCTTCGATAAAATCAAGCGTTCAATCTCCAAGCAGTCAGCTGGAGTGAAACCAGATTCGGATGTTCGAACGGACCCTGAACAAGAAGGTCTCGTCTCAAAGGTAGCTTCCAAGGTGGAGCCGATGACAAATTCACCAGATCTGCATACCAAGTCCTGCGTGGCCACGCAGGAGCTATCAAGATCACCGACGCCCTCTCCTGCTTGATCCTGGCTATCAGCCTGGGGATGAGAGGAAATGGCGGGAACACATAAGCTAGTTTGAAGGTCCAAGGTGCTACTAGTGCATCCACTAGAGCCGCCTTGGGATCCCTGGATCTGGCCCCGTAGCAAGGAACTTTGAAGTTCTGACGAGAGGCCATCAGATCCATGTCTGGAATGCCCCACAGGTGAGTGACTTGGGCAAAGATTTCCGGATGGAGTTCCCACTCCCCCGGATGCAATGTCTGACGACTCAGAAAATCCGCTTCCCAATTTTCCACTCCTGGGATGTGGATAGCAGACAGGTGGCAGGAGTGAGACTCCGCCCAAAGAATAATTTTGGTTACTTCTTCCATCGCTAGGGAACTCCTTGTTCCCCCCTGATGGTTGATGTACGCAACAGTCGTCATGTTGTCTGATTGAAACCGTATGAACCTGGTCCTCGCAAGCTGGGGCCAGGCCTGGAGCGCATTGAATATCGCTCTCAGTTCCAGAATATTTATCGGTAGAAGAGATTCTTCCCGAGACCAAAGACCCTGAGCTTTCAGGGATCCCCAGACCGCGCCCCAGCCTATCAGACTGGCGTCGGTCGTGACAATGACCCACTCTGGTCTGTGGAACATCATCCCTTGAGACAGATTGTCCAGGGACAGCCACCAACGGAGTGAGTCTCTGGTCCTCTGATTTACTTGTATCTTCGGAGACAAGTCTGTATAGTCCCCATTCCACTGACTGAGCATGCACAGTTGTAATGGTCTTAGATGAATGCGCGCAAAAGGAACTATGTCCATCGCCGCCACCATCAACCCGATCACTTCCATGCACTGAGCTATGGAAGGAAGAGGAACGGAATGAAGTATCCGACAAGAGTCCAGAAGCTTTGTTTTTCTGGCCTCTGTTAGAAAGATCCTCATTTCTAAGGAGTCTATAATTGTTCCCAAGAAGGGAACCCTTGTTGACGGGGATAGAGAACTCTTTTCCACGTTCACTTTCCAGCCGTGAGATCTGAGAAAGGCCAGGACAATGTCCGTGTGAGCCTTTGCTTGAGGAAGGGACGACGCTTGAATCAGAATGTCGTCCAGGTAAGGTACTACTGCAATGCCCCTTGGTCTTAGCACCGCTAGAAGGGACCCTAGTACCTTTGTGAAAATCCTTGGAGCAGTGGCTAATCCGAAAGGAAGCGCCACGAACTGGTAATGTTTGTCCAGGAATGCAAACCTTAGGAACCGATGATGTTCCTTGTGGATAGGAATATGTAGATACGCATCCTTTAAATCCACCGTGGTCATAAATTGACCTTCCTGGATGGAAGGAAGGATAGTTCGAATGGTTTCCATCTTGAACGATGGGACCTTGAGAAATTTGTTTAAGATCTTGAGATCTAGGATTGGTCTGAACGTTCCCTCTTTTTTGGGAACTATGAACAGATTGGAGTAGAACCCCATCCCTTGTTCTCTTAATGGAACAGGACGAATCACTCCCATTTTTAACAGGTCTTCTACACAATGTAAGAACGCCTGTCTTTTTATGTGGTCTGAAGACAACTGCGACTTGTGGAACCTCCCCCTTGGGGGAAGTCCCTTGAATTCCAGAAGATAACCCTGGGAGACTATTTCTAGCGCCCAAGGATCCAGAACATCTCTTGCCCAAGCCTGAGCGAAGAGAGAGAGTCTGCCCCCTACCAGATCCGGTCCCGGATCGGGGGCCAATATTTCATGCTGTCTTGGTAGCAGTGGCAGGTTTCTTGGCCTGCTTTCCCTTGTTCCAGCCTTGCATTGGTCTCCAAGCTGGCTTGGCCTGAGAAGTATTACCCTCTTGCTTAGAGGACGTAGCACCTTGGGCTGGTCCGTTTTTACGAAAGGGACGAAAATTAGGTCTATTTTTTGCCTTGAAGGGCCGATCCTGAGGAAGGGCGTGGCCCTTACCCCCAGTGATATCAGAGATAATCTCTTTCAAGTCAGGACCAAACAGCGTTTTCCCCTTGAAAGGAATGTTTAGTAGCTTGTTCTTGGAAGACGCATCAGCCGACCAAGATTTCAACCAAAGCGCTCTGCGCGCCACAATAGCAAACCCAGAGTTCTTAGCCGCTAACTTAGCCAATTGCAAAGAGGCGTCTAGAGTGAAAGAATTAGCCAATTTGAGAGCATTGATTCTGTCCATAATCTCCTCATAAGGAGGAGAGTCACTATCGAGCACCTTAAGCAGTTCATCAAACCAGAAATATGCGGCTGTAGTGACAGGGACAATGCATGAAATGGGTTGTAGAAGGTAACCCTGCTGAACAAACATCTTTTTAAGCAAACCTCCTAATTTTTTATCCATAGGATCTTTGAAAGCACAACTATCCTCTATGGGAATAGTGGTGCGTTTGTTTAAAGTAGAAACCGCTCCCTCGACCTTGGGGACTGACTGCCATAAGTCCTTTCTGGGGTCGACCATAGGAAACAATTTTTTAAATATGGGGGGAGGGACGAAAGGAATACCGGGCCTTTCCCATTCTTTATTAACAATGTCCGCCACCCGCTTGGGTATAGGAAAAGCTTCTGGGAGCCCCTGGCACCTCTAGGAACTTGTCCATTTTACATAGTTTCTCTGGGATGACTAAATTTTCACAATCATCCAGAGTGGATAATACCTCCTTAAGCAAAATGCGGAGATGTTCCAATTTAAATTTAAATGTAATCACATCAGATTCAGCCTGCTGAGAAATGTTCCCTAAATCAGTAATTTCTCCCTCAGACAAAACCTCCCTGGCCCCCTCAGATTGGGTTAGGGGCCCTTCAGAGATATTAATATCAGCGTCGTCATGCTCTTCAGTAACTAAAACAGAGCAGCCACGCTTACGCTGACAAGGGTTCATTTTGGCTAAAATGTTTTTGACAGAATTATCCATTACAGCCGTTAATTGTTGCATAGTAAGGAGTATTGGCGCGCTAGATGTACTAGGGGCCTCCTGAGTGGGCAAGACTCGTGTAGACGAAGGAGGGAATGATGCAGTACCATGCTTACTCCCCTCACTTGAGGAATCATCTTGGGCATCATTGTCATTATCACATAAATCACATTTATTTAAATGAATAGGAATTCTGGCTTCCCCACATTCAGAACACAGTCTATCTGGTAGTTCAGACATGTTAAACAGGCATAAACTTGATCAGAAAGTACAAAAAACGTTTTAAAATAAAACCGTTACTGTCACTTTAAATTTTAAACTGAACACACTTTATTACTGCAATTGCGAAAAAACATGAAGGAATTGTTCAAAATTCACCAAATTTTCACCACAGCGTCTTAAAGCCTTGAAAATATTGCACACCAATTTTGGAAGCTTTAACCCTTAAAATAACGGAACCGGAGCCGTTTTAAGCTTTAAACCCCTTTACAGTCCCTGGTATCTGCTTTGCTGAGACCCAACCAAACCCAAAGGGGAATACGATACCAAATGACGCCTTCAGAAGTCTTTTATAAGTATCAGAGCTCCTCTCACATGCGACTGCATGCCATGCCTCTCAAAAACAAGTGCGCAACACCGGCGCGAAAATGAGACTCTGCCTATGCTTTGGGAAAGCCCCTAAAGAATAAGGTGTCTAAAACAGTGCCTGCCGATATTATTAAATCAAAATACCCAGAATAAATGATTCCTCAAGGCTAAATAAGTGTTAATATCAATCGATTTAGCCCAAAAAAAGTCTACAGTTTAAATAAGCCCTTGTGAAGCCCTTATTTACAATCGTAATAAACATGGCTTACCGGATCCCATAGGGAAAATGACAGCTTCCAGCATTACATCGTCTTGTTAGAATGTGTCATACCTCAAGCAGCAAGAGACTGCAAACTGTTCCCCCAACTGAAGTTAATTGCTCTCAACAGTCCTGTGTGGAACAGCCATGGATTTTAGTTACGGTTGCTAAAATCATTTTCCTCATACAAACAGAATTCTTCATCTCTTTTCTGTTTCTGAGTAAATAGTACGTACCAGCACTATTTGAAAATAACAAACTCTTGATTGAATAATGAAAAACTACAGTTAAACACTAAAAAACTCTAAGCCATCTCCGTGGAGATGTTGCCTGTACAACGGCAAAGAGAATGACTGGGGTAGGCGGAGCCTAGGAGGGATCATGTGACCAGCTTTGCTGGGCTCTTTGCCATTTCCTGTTGGGGAAGAGAATATCCCACAAGTAAGGATGACGCCGTGGACCGGACACACCTATGTTGGAGAAAACATGCCCAAAGCGATTTATCACCAAAGTACCTCACAAAAAACGAATAACATTCCAGTAAACGTTTTATTAAAAAACAAAATTTTTCAATGTCATGCAAAGCTATCACTAAGCCTGCTACCAGTCGCTACCACTGCAGAGAAGGCTTAGGTATTATTTCAGTGTTAACAGTATATTCTCAGTCAAATTCTAGTCCCTAGAATATAACTCGACTGCGCATACATTTATCAGCCTGATACCAGTTGCTACTACTGCATTTAAGGCTGTACTTACATCATACGGTAACAGCAGTATTTTCTTAGTCAATTCCATTCCCAGCAAATAAAGTACTGCACATACCTCATTTGTGGAGGACCCCGCATGCTATTCCCAGTTTCTGAAGTTACCCCATTCCTCAGAATGTCGAGAACAGCCAGTGGATCTTAGTTACGCCTGCTAAGATCATAGAAAATAAACGCAGGCAGTTTCTTCTTCCAAATACTGCCTGAGATAGAAAAACAGCACACTCCGGTGCCATTTAAAATAACAAACTTTTGATTGAAGAATAGTTAAGTAAAAACTCCAGCTCCTCTCGCGACCTCCTTCTTTGTTGAGGGTTGCAAGAGAATGACTGGATATGACATGTGAGGGGAGGAGCTATATAGCAGCTCTGCTTGGGTGATCCTCTTGCAACTTCCTGTTGGGAAGGAGAATATATCCCATAAGTAATGGATGACCCGTGGACTGAACACACTTAACAAGAGAAACATCAGTGTAAACAGGCACTGCATAGTATTTATCCAATCTACACAATTTCTCTGGGACCATAATGGTGTCACAGTCATTCAGAGCAGCTAAAACCTCCTTGAGCAACACGCGGAGGTGTTCAAGCTTAAATTTAAATGTAGACATATCAGAATCAGGTTGAATTATCTTCCCTGAGTCAGAAAAATCACCCACAGATAGAAGCTCTCCTTCATCAGCTTCTGCATATTGTGAGGGAATATCAGACACAGCTACAAAAGCGTCAGAGTGCTCTGTATTTTTCCTAGTCCCAGAGCTGTCTCGCTTTCCTTGTAACCCTGGTAGTTTGGACAATACCGCTGGAAGGGTATGATCCATAACTTGTAAGATAAACGCTATGGGCGCGCTAGATGTACTTGGCGCCTCTAGAGCGGGCGTCCCTTGAGCGGGAGTCATAGGTTCTGACACGTGGGGAGAGTTAGTCGGCATAACTTCCCCCTTGTCAGTTTCCTCTGGTGATAAATCTTTTAAAGCCAGAATATGATCTTTATAGCTTATAGAAAAATCAGTGCATTTGGTACACATTCTAAGAGGGGGTTCCACAATGGCTTCTAAACATAATTAACAATGAGTTTCCTCTATGTCAGACATGTTTAAACAGACTAGTAATGAGACCAGCAAGCTTGTAAAACACTTTAATAACTGAACAAGCAAAAAATAAAAACGGTACTGTGCCTTTAAGAGAAAAAAAACAATCACAGAAACTGCAAAACAGTGAAAAAAGCAGTACATTTTACGAAATTTTTACAGTGTGTATAATAGACTTAAATAGCATTGAACCCACTTGCAAATGGATGATTAACCCCTTAGTTTAAAAACCAGATCAAAAAAACGATATAAACATTTTTAAACAGTCACAACCAACTGCCACAGCTCTGCTGTGGCCCTACCTGCCCATACGACGACTTTGGAAGGCACAAAAACCCTTTAGAGAGGTCCTATATGTTCAGGGGACTCCTTCAGGGAAGCTGGAAGTCTCAAGCTGCAAAAACAACTGCACGATTTAGGCCTGAAATTAGGCCCCTCCCAACCTGTACTCACAGTGAGAGGGCCATAAAAAACTATCCCTAGGCAAAATCTAGTCAGCCATGTGGAAAAACTGGGCCCCAGAATAAAGTTTTATCACCATTTGTAATAAACGTTTATATACATCAAGCAAACGTTATATCTATTCAGTAATGAGAGTAAATAACAAAAATATTACCCTTTACAGCAAGCATGATACCAGTCGTTATTAAATCACTGTAATCAGGCTTACCTTAAATAAATCAGGTACTGTTAGCATTTTCTAGCTTATCCTCTCTAGAAAAATTTTTAACTGCACATACCTCAGAGCAGGTAGCCCTGCACGCTATTCCCCCAGCTAAAGTTACTCATCTCTTCAGTTATGTGTGAGAACAGCAGTGAATCTTAGTTACAAACTGCTAAGATCATCAAAAACCTCAGGCAGACTCTTCTTCAACTTTCTGCCTGAGGCTAAAATAGTACAACTCCGGTACCATTTGAAAATAATAAACTTTTGATTGAAGATAAACTACATTAATGCACCACATCTCTCTAGCAACCACCCATGTCGAGAGCTGCAAGAGAATGACTGGGGAGTGGCAGTTGGGGGAGGAGCTATATAGACAGCTCTGCTGTGGGTGATCCTCTTGCAGCTCCCTGTTGGTGAGGAGAATATCCCACAAGTAATGGATGATCCGTGGACTGGATACACCTTACAAGAGAAACATAAATTATGCTTACCTGATCATTTCATTTCCATCAAGGGGAGGAGAATCTACGGCTTTATTCATTACTGTTGGGAATTAAGAACCTGGCCACAAGGAGGAGGCAAAGACACCCCAGCCAAAGGCTTAAATACCTCCCCCACTTCCCTCAATCCTTCAGTCAATCTGCAGAGGGAACAAGGAAACAATAGGAGAAATATCAGGGTATAAATGGTGCCAGAAGATGAATGAAATTTAGGTCTGCCCTTCGGAGACACGGGCGGGAGCCATGGACTCTCCTCCCCACGATGGAAATGAAATTATCAGGCGAGCATAATATATGTTTTCCATCTAAAGGGGAGGAGAGTCCACGACTTCATTCATTACTGTTGGGAACATATTCCCAAGCTCTAGAGGACACTGAATGAAACCGGGAGGGAAAAGGCGGACCATAATCTGAGGGCACCAAAGCCAGCAAAACCTTTCACCCAAAAACAGCTTCCGCAAAAGCGTCAAATTTGCAATCTTAATGTCAATGGAATGCATAGGCTCAAACGGAACCCTCTGCAAAACCTTAAGGACCAAGTTTAAGCTCCATGGGGGAGCAGACTGTCTAAAGACAGGTCTAATTCTAGACAGAGCCTGAACAAAGGATTGGATGTCAGGGAGCTCAGCGATTCTCCTACGCAACAAGACTGACAATGCTGAAATCTGTCCCTTTAAGGAACTAGTGACAAGACCCTTCTCCAAACCGTCTTGGAGAAAGGATAGAATCCTGGATACCTTCATCGTATGCCAAGGATATCCATGCTTCTCACACCAGGACAAGCAAGTCCTCCACACCTTATGGTAGATGCAACGAGTGACTGGCTTCCTTGCTTAAATGAGAGTATCAATCACACTTTCGGAAAAGCCTCTCTTGGCCAAGACTAGGTGTTCAATCTCCATGCAGTCGGCCTTAGAGAATCGAGATTTTATGATGAAAGGGGCCCTGTTTCAGCAGATCCATGCGACAGGGTAATCTCCACGGTGGAGAGGATGACATACCCACCAGATTCGCAAACCACGTCCTCTGCGGCCACGCTGGAACAATCAGAATGGCCGAAGCTCGCTCCTGTTTGATGCGTGCCACCACACAAGGTAGAAGTGGTAATGGTGGAAAAATGTAAGCTAGGCTGAACCCCCAAGGCATCGCTAAGGCATCTATTAGCTCTGCCTGGGTATCCCTGGACCTTGACCCGTATTGGGGTAGCTTGCAATTGAGTCTGGATGCCATGAGGTCTATCTCCAGCGTTCCCCACCTGAGACAAATATCTGCAAACACTTCGGGGTGAAAAGACCATTCCCCCGGATGAAAGGATTGGCTGCTGAGAAAGTCTGCTTCCCAGTTGTCCACACTTGTAATGTGAATTTCTGAGAGCAAGCAGCTGTGGGACTCCGCCCACTCCAAGACCCGAGACACCTCCCTCATAACTAGGGAGCTCCTCGTAACCCCCTGGTGGTTGATGTAAGCCACCGAGGTAATGTTGTCGGTCTGGAATCTGATAAAGCTGAACAACCCCAGAAGAGGCCATGCCTTCAGAGCATTGTAGATTGCTCGGAGTTCCAGAATATTTATCGGAAGGAGAGACTCCTCCAGGGACCTTTTCCCTTGTGCCATCCTGGCACCCCAAACAGCTACCCATTCTGCCAGACTCGCATCCGTGATCACAATCTCCCAGGTTGGTCTCAAGAAGAATGTCCCCATGAACAGTTTGCTCCGGACGGATCTACCAAGAGAGGGAGATCTAAGTCCAAGCATCCATGGATATCTGCTGTGATAGATCTGAATGATCGCCGTTCCACTGTCTCAACATGCACAATTGAAGAGGTCCGAGATGGAACCTGGCGAATGGAATAACGTCTATGCTGGAAACCATGAGTGAGGGCTTGAGGAGGTCTGTAGGGCAAGACAAGAGGAAGTAATCTTCCTGCGTCGATGGTCTGTGAGATATTTTCATGGACATAGTCTATTATCGTACCCAGGAACTCCACCCTATTGCTGGGAACCAAGGAGCTCTTTCCTTAGTTGATCTTCCAACCATGAGATTAAAGCAAAAGAAGAGCCCTTGAATGATCCTCTGCGAGACTGAACGACGATGTCGTCCAGATAGGGCGCCACAGCAATGCCTCTGGCTCTGGACACTGCAAGTAGCTCCCCCAGAACCTTTGTGAAGAATGTCGGGGCTGTCGCAAAAACCAAAAGAAATGGCCTCAAAACTTAAGTGTTGGTCCAGAAACGCAAAGCTCAGGAACTTGAAGTGGTCCCTGTGGACTCGCACATGAAAGTAAGCGTCCTTCAAGTCTATGGTTGTCATGAACTGTCCCTCTTGAACTAGGGGCAGAATAGATCTGATCGTTTCCATTTTGAACGATGGACAACTCAGAAACTTGCTTAAACACTTTAGGTCCAGAATCGGGCGGGAACGTGCCCTCCTTCTTTGGAACCACAAAAGGATTTGAATAGTACCCTAGACCCCTTTCTGCTTAGGGTACTGGTACAATGACATCTAGAGAGGAGAGATCTCTCACACATTCTAGAAAGGCTTCTCTCTTTTCCGGTCTTGAAGACAGGTTTGATAGGAGGAATCTGCCCCTGGGCGGATGGGATCTGAACTCTATCCTGTAGCCCTGGGCGACAACGTCCAGAACCCAAGGATACTGAACGTCCTGCAACCAGGCTTCTGAGAAGAGAGATAATCTGCCCCCTACTTGGTCCAGAGACCGGTCGGGGGCCCCCCTTTATGCCGATTTTGTCTCGACAGGCTTCTTGCTCTGCTTAGACTTGTTCCAAGAATGAGCCGGGTTTCCAAGTTACCTTGGACTGGTCCGCTTTTGTGACAGACTGCTGGCGCTGGGCCTTGTGCGCACCAATGGATCGAAATGTAGATCCTTTATGCTTAGCCTTCTTTTCTGTGGTAGGAAAGCTCCCTTGCCTCCAGTAACCGTGGATATGATCAAATCCAATCCTGGACCGAACAGAATCTTTCCTTGAAAAGGCAGACCAAGACTTTAGCCACAGAGCCCTGCGAGCTAAATGGAAAAACCTGACACCTTAGCGTTCAGACGATTAATTTGCATATTGGCATCACATATGACAGAATTTGTGATCTTCAGCGCCTTAATCTTATCCTGTATCTCGTCGATAGAAGTCTCCCCCTCAACCATTTCTTACAGGGATTCACACCAATATGCCGCAGCTCTGGCGACCGCGGCAACAGCCACTGCCGGATGAAAAACAAACCCTGTGTGTTAAAACATTTTTCTTAACATGTTTTCCAACTTTTTATCCATGGGCTTTTTAAACAACAAACTATCCTCAAGGGAAATAGTTGTCCGCTTCGCAAGCGTGGAGATAGCACCATCCACCTTAGGGAGGGTACCCCACAGTTCCAGCTGAGAGTCCTGAACAGGGAACAGTTTCTTAAAAGAAGAAGGGGAAAAGGAAGTACCTAATCCCTCCCATTTGCCATCTTAACAGGAACCGGGAAGGCCTGAGGCACCACCCTGTGCTCATATACCTTATCAAGCTTAGGAATCGCAGGTTCTTCTGGAAGTTTCGGTTCCGGAACTTCCAGAATAGCAAGCACTTGTCTCAGCAAAAAGCACAAATTTTCAATCCTAAACCTAAAGTCAGGCTCCTTCGTAGTCGGAGGTTTAGACTCCAACCCAGAAGGGGCCTCCTCCGAAGAGTCGGAGTGGGCTTCGTCATCATATAACGCCTCAGACATTTCCACAGGCGTAGACCACCCCTGGGCCACCATGATACGCCCTACGCTTGCGCTTAGCAGAACGTGGTAAGGCATGGATCACTTTCGATACCGCCGTTTGCAGTTGATCCGCAAAATCTGACGGCCAACGAATCTCTCCCGCAGGAGTAATGGTTGGACCCTGGGGCGCTGCATGTGAAATAGGAGATGGATGCAGGGAATGCACCTCACGGGACCGGGACCCCTCAGAGGTGGACGGCTCAGTAGTACTAGACATCCGTTTGCTCTTAGATGTCGTAACTTTATTAAGGCATGTGGAACATAGTTGAGCAGGCTGATCTACCAGAACCTCCTCACAAACACAGGAATGAGACCTAGTTAAAAAGGGCGAGCCCTCTAAAGTGTTAGAGTCCTCCATAGCTTGCGCTGTTATAAAGGACTAGATTAACTTAAAGGGACACTGAACCCAAATTTTTTCTTTTGTGATTCAGATAGAGCATGCAATTTTAAGCAACTTTCTAATTTACCCCTATTATCATTTTTTCTTCGTTCTTTTGCTATCTTTATTTGAAAAATAAGGCATCTAAGCTTTTTTTTGGGTTAAGGACTCTGGACAGCACTTTTTTATTGGTGGATGAATTTATCCACCAATCAGCAAGAACAACCCAGGTTGTTCACAAAAAATGGACCGGCATCTAAACTTAAATTCTTGCATTTCAAATAAAGATACCAAGAGAATGAAGAAAATTTGATAATAGGAGTAAATTAGAAAGCCGCTTAAAATGTCATGCTCTTCTGAATCACGAAAGAAAAAAATTGGGTTCAGTGTCCCTTTAATAAATAGGCACCTTTATAACCTCCAATGGCCAGGGCACTAACCACCTCCTATGACCCGGACAACAGAAAATGTTTTGTCTCCTGTGCCGCTGATCAACAGAGGAAGATAGATAGGCACACCCGGTCACATGGAATGCCCGGCAGGAACCGCCCCTGCCTAAGGAGAAAACGCACCAAAAAAGGGTAACACCATACTCCCATAAGTCATTTAAAAGTTCCACACATTGCCAGAGCCTCATCTCGCACATAACGCAGCAATGACACAAACAATATCATGTATAACCCCTCCCCCCCTGTTTAATAATCCCCTTTCCAGGAATATTAACCCTTAATTCTTTAAAGATAAAAGGTGTCACACTGTGACCCGGTCTTCCATATTATTATGTAATAAAAATCAAACGATCTTACCAGAATGTACGCCGTGGAACAGGAACACGGCCCTTCAAGTGCGACAGGTTAGAAGCCTCATTCCTGACATGGACTTGTGTAAAAAGCAGGCAGCGAAACTCGTCAACGCTGATTGCTTGTGGAGCTGTTAATATGTTTCGGGATGATTTTGTAAGAAGACTCTCCCTGCATCTCCAGACTAACTTTCACACATGCTTTCACTGAGAGACTGACAGGACTACTTGAAACTCCAGTCCCATTCCAAAGAGTACTACCCTCCATAGAAGACTATTTCGATCTTCGGCACTTCTCTGCCGTCCTGTGACGAAAGGCAAAGAATGACTGGGGGATGAGGGAAGTGGGGGAGGTATTTAAGCCTTTCGCTGGGGTGTCTTTGCCTCCTCCTGGTGGCCAGGTTCCCAACAGTAATGAATGAAGCCGTGGAATCTCCTCCAATTTAGATGGAAATCAGAGCCAGAGGCCTTAGGGGAATAAAAATCATAATTTATTCTTACCTGATAAATGTATTTCTTTCTTGACACGGTGAGTCCACGGATCATCTTAATTACTGTTGGGAATATCACTCCTGACCAGCAGGAGGAGGCAAAGAGCACCACAGCAAAAGCTGTTAAATACCACATCTAGATCTAGAACAATCTTTGGAGATAGATCTGTATAATCCCCATTCCACTGCCTGAGCAAGCATAACTGCAGAGGTCTGAGATGGAACCGAGCAAACGGGATGTCCATGACTGAAACCATCAGACCAATAACCTCCATGCACTGAGCCACTGACGGCCGAGGAAGGGACTGAAGAGCAAGACACGTATTGAAAATCTTTGACTTCCTTGCTTCTGTCAGAAAAATTTTCATCTCTAGAGAATCTATAATTGCCCCCAAAAATACCACTCTTGTAGACGGAATTAAGGAACTTTTTCCTAAATTCACCTTCCAACCGTGGGAGCGCAAAAAAGACAACAACAACTCGGTGTGGGAGTTTGCTAGTTGAAAAGATGGAGCCTGAACTAGAATGTCAACCAGATAAGGAGACACTGCAACATCCTTCAATCGAAGCACCACCAACAATGCTCCAAGGACCTTTGAGAAAATTCTGTGAGCTGTTGCCAGACCAAAAGGAAGAGCTACAAACTGACAACGTTTGTCTAGAAATGCAAATCTTAGTGACCTGTAATGATCCCTGTGAATGGGAATATGCAGATACGCATCCTTTAGACCTACTGTGGTCATGAACTGACCTTCCTGAACCAAAGGAAGAATGGAACGAATAGTTTCCATCTTGAAAGACGGAACCCTGAGAAACTTGTTTACACTATTGAGATCTAAAATAGGTCTGAAAGTTCCTTCCTTTTTGGGAACGACAAAGATTAGAAAAAAAACCCAGACCCTGTTCCTGAACCGGAACAGGAACTATCACTCCCATGTCGGAAAGATTCTGAACACAACGTAAGAACGCCTCTCCTTTTATCTGGTTTACAGATAACCTGGAGAGAAGAAACCTGCCTCTGGGAGGAAAATTCTTTAACTCCACTTTGTAACCCTGGGACACGATATCTACCACCCAGGAATCCTGAACATCTCAAACCCAAGCTTGAGCGAAGAAAGAGAGTCTGCCCCCCACAAGATCCATTCCCAGATCGGGGGCAGACCCTTCATGCTGATTTTGAGTCAGCAACAGGCTTCCTGGACTGCTTCCCCTTATTGCAAGACTGATTTGACTTCCAACATGGCTTGGACTGTTCCTGCTTGCAGGAATAAGAGTAAGATTTACCAAAGAAGTTAAAAAAAGGAACAAAAATTACTCTGCCGACCCTTCTGTTTACAGGTAGTCCTCAGTTTACGCCGGAGTTAGTTTCCAGAATAAATGGTTGTAAATTGAAACCGTTGTAAATTGAAACCCAGTATAATGTAAGTCAATGGAAAGTGAGGGAGTTAGGTTCCAGGCCCCTCTCAAAATTGTCATAAGTAACAACTAATACATTATTTTTAAAGATTTGAAATGAAGACTTTAAATGCTAAACAGCATTATAAACCTAATTAAATAATCAAACAACACAGAATATATAATTAAACTAAGTTAAATGAACAAAAACTTTTGCTAAACAGCATTATAAACCTAATAAAATAATCACACAACACAGACTTTACTTGCATTTTTTTGCAAACCGTTCTTTCTATGCATTCCATTCTGGACTGATGTATAGACAGGAAGATCTTGTTCCTTTGTAAGCTGCTCCATAGCTCAGGTCTAGCTAGCTACACTGATTAATTTCAGCCTGCTTGTGTGCTTGGCTTGCATATCTTTGCTGCAACACAAGCAGACATCTCCACCTACTGGCTATTTTGAACAATGCACTGCTTCTCAATGCTTTTCAATAGCAGTCACATGACTGAAAAAAAGGGTTGTTATTCTGAAACGGTGCAAATTAAACCGTTGTAAACCGAGGGCCGTCTGTATTTCTTTTATCCTGAGGAAGAGAATGCCCCTTCCCTCCCGTAATATCAGAAATAATCTCAGCCAAACCTGGCCCAAACAAGGTATTGCCCTTTTATTTTGTCATTCTTTATGGAATGGATGTATGCTGCTGCAGTGCAATGCAAGTCATTTAAAAAAATAGAATAATTTTTTATTGTAAGCTGCCTGCAATGCAAGTCAGTTTGTTTTATTTGTAATTGCTGCTAGGCTAATGCTGCAACAATAAGAAATCATTATGCATTTTGGTGATCCAAAATATCCAAAATAGCATGATGCTTAAATGTTGGGCAATCTGCATTCAATGTGTCAAGTGTGCAATGCCCTATTAACCTGTCCATGTACATTGTGCAGCCACAAAATAGCAGCCCTGAACTTAGTATGTCTAACAAATTGTGGTTAAGAAAAAAGAAAATAGCTAATCTAAATCTACTAATATAAGTCAAAGCAATTATGAATGTTTTTTTTTTTTTAAATTGCATGCTCTATTGCTCTTGATTGATTCAAAAGTTAAACACAAAATACATTAATTAAATGAATAAAAAAAAAAGTGTTTTTCAATTGTCTCTGCCAGTCCATTACTGTTTGTGTGTTTGTTATCTTTTCAAACAGTTGAACTCGTCTCCCCTGACCGCCCCTATTCTATGTTTTCTATTTTTTCCTCCCTCACATCACCTTATTCTAAAAATCTTTTATGTTCACTTTTCAACCAACAGCAAAGACTGCTTGTGTGTCGTATCCTACTAGTATCAAGTTCACCAAAGTCAGCCAACAGCTGTGGTTCCAGAAGATTGCAGCCTGTTTCTTCTACAACTGCAAGTTCATCCACATCCTGCTGCCTGTTTCTTCTTCAAAAGCAGCAAGGTCATCCACATTCTGCAGCCTGTTTCTTCTTTTACAACAGCATAGTCATCCTGCAAGTGCACTGCAACTCTGCAAGGCTAGACTGTGTCTTCTACAACAGCAAGGTCAGCCATTCAGCCAGTGTCTTTTACAACAAGCAAGGTCAGTCATCCAAAGCCAGTGTTTTCTACAACTGCAAGGTCAGGCTCCTCCAGTGAAAGCCAGTGTTGCCTCAGTCTCAATTAAACAGGACGACGAGCAAGCCCATTGCTGTCTTCTTTATATGCAATTAATTTCAAGTGTAAGCCTGTGGTCTCTTGTCTCTTCACAATCAAGGTGACTGCATCATCATTAAAGGGATAGTATAGTCAAATATTTTCTTTCATGGTTCCGATAGAGCATGCAATTTTAAGCAACTTTCTAATTTACTCCTATTATCAATTTTTCTTTGTTCTCTTGGTATCTTTATTTTAAAAAGTTGGAATGTAAGCTTAGAAGCCGGCCCATTTTTGGTTCAGCGCCTGGGTAGCACTTGCTGATTGGTGTCTAAATGTAGCAATCCAATCAGCAAGTGCTACCCAGGTGCTGAACCAAAATTGGGCTGGCTTTTATGCTTACTGTCCAGCCTTTTTAAATAAAGATACCAAGAGAACAAAGAAAAAAATGATAATAGGAGTAAATTAGAAAGTTGCTTAAAATTGAATTCTCTATCTAAATCATGAAAGTGTATTTTTGACTAGACTATCCCTTTAAGCCAATTGTTGTCAAACATTATGATGAGCAAGCCCATTGTTGTCTTCTTTACATTCTATTAATTTCAAGTGCAAGCCTGTGGTCTCTTGTCTCTCAATCCTGGTGGTGTCACTACATCATCAAGCCCATTGTTGTCTTCTTTATATTCAAGTGCAGCAAGCCTGTGTTCGCTCCAATCAAGGTGACTGCTTCATCAAGCACATTGTTGTCTTCTTTATATTCAATTTCAAGAGTAAGCCTGTGGTCTCTTGTCTCTTCTCAAATCTCATTCAAGGTGACTGCATCATCAAGCCCATTGTTGTCTTCTTTAAATTAAAGTGCAGCAAGCCTGTGTTCTCTTCAATCAATGTGACTGCTCCATCAAGCACATTGTTGTCTTTATATTCAAGTGCAGCAAGACTGTTCTCTTCTATCAAGGTGACTGCTGCTTCATCAATCACATTGTTGTCTTTCTATTCAAGTTCAGCAAGCCTGTGTTCTATTCAATCAAGGTGACTGTTTCATCAATCACATTGTTGTCTTCTTTATATTCAAGTGCAGCAAGCCTGTGTTCTCTTCAATCAAGGTGACTGCATCATCAAGCCCATTGTTGTCTTCTTTACATTCAAGTGCAGCAAGCCTGTGAGTGTGTTCTCTTCAAACAAGGTGACTGCTTCCGCTGTGCCATCTCTGCAACTTGAAGCTATACTAGCATCATCAGTCAAGGAGGCCATTCAATTGTTGTCTATCTTTCTATTCAAGGGCAAGCCTGTGGTCTCTTATCCATCATTGTGCCACCGATACTGGCAGTGTGTGCGGTAGAATAATCTAATTTTCTGTGGCAGCTTGCAGTGTGTGCGGTAGACTCCAGTAGTTTAAATCTCTTAATTTTTTGTGCAAGCTGGTATTTTGTGTGGCGTGCTGTACATAAAATTCAAGATGAGTACTGAAGAGCTGTCCGTGTCCAACAATAACGATGATGGTGTTGATGTTGCTAATGAATTATTGGTGCCAAAGAAAAATTCAACATCAGTTGTTTGGGAATATTTTGGATTCAGAAAAGATGATGTGAAACAGAACCAAGTAATCTGCAAGACTTGTGGAACGAGTGTTGCAGCAAAACAAAGTAACACATCAAACCTGTTCCAGCACCTTAAACAGCGGCATAAGGAAATCTTTGAACTATGTATGGCAAAAAAAAAA